>NC_064460.1:1456599-1498755 GCF_023343835.1 Lagopus muta
TGTCCTCTCTGTGCCCTCTGTGCCCCATCCCATGTTGCACCCCGTGCCCCACGCCGTGTCCCAGTCCCGTCTCCTGCCCCGTGCCCTGTTCCATTCCATGACCCGTGTCCCACTCTGGGCCCCATCCCCACACCCTGTGCGCCCTCCCCTGTCCTGCTCCATGTTCCTCTATGTGCCCCATTCCACACCCCCCCCCATGCTGTACCCTGTGCCCCACTCCGTGCCCCTCAGTGCCCTGCCCCACCTCCATGTCCCAATCTGTGCCCCATGCTGTCCCATGCTCACGTCCCACTCCATCCCCACCCCATGCTGTGCTCCAGTGCCCCACTCTGTGCCCCACCCCATGCCCCACATCCTGCTCCACGTCCCCGCTCTGTGCCTCATCCCATGCCCCTCCCTGTGCCCCACCTCATGCCCTGCACCATGCCCCTTCATGCTCTGTTCCCCTCCCTGTGCCATGCCGTGTCCCATCCCATGTCCTGCTCTGTGCCCCTCTCTGTGCCATGCCGTGTCCCATTCCATCCCCACTCTGTGCCGTGCCTCATGTCCTGCTCCATGCCTCGCTCTGTGCCGTTCCCTGTCCAATTCTGTGCCACTGTCCCATGCCCCGTGTCCCATCCCATGTTCCACTCCATGCCATGCCCCATGTCCCAGTCAGTCCCTGCTCCATGCCATGCCTCATGTCCCGTTCCATCCCCACCCCATGCTGCGCTCTGTGCCCCTCTCCGTGCCCCACATCTCCGCTCTGTCCCATGCCCCGTGTCCCACCCTCCCGCACTCCATGCCTGGTGCCTGTCCCCACGCCGTGCCGTCCCGCAGCGGGCGCTGAGCCGCGTGCTGTTCCTGACTCCTCTGCTGCCCGCCATCCTGGTGCGGCGCCGCCTGCATTCCCACCTCCTGGAGATCCGGCACCTGGACCGCGCGCTGGCTCGCCTGGGCCTGGCACAGCTCTCCGAGGAGGAGCTCAGAGCGGTGAGAGACCCCCCGGCTGGGGGTTCGCGGGGGTCCCGGCCTCCTCCCTCGTCCCGCAGTTGGGAATTTTGGGTGCTGACCTCCTTCCTCCCCTCTGCAGGCTTGTTACCTGCGGGGCCTGAACCCCGCGCGGCTGAGCACAGCGCAGTGCAGAGCCTGGCTGGAGCAGTGGCTGAGGCTGTCCTGTGTGCTGCAAGGTGCGTGGGGGGAGGGGGAGAAGGGGAGGGAGCTGTGTGTGTGTGTGTGTGGGGTGGGGGTCCCCCATCCCAGGAGGGGCTCGGGGCTGTGAATGGGGCCCAGGGTGGCTGCTAGGGAGGTGGGAGCAGCCCAGGGTGTGAGTTGGGACTGGGGGGGGCTGCGAGGACTTTCCATTCCAACCATCCCCTGGTTCTGGGATCTTTCAGGGCCCTTTCAGGGCCATCCCAACCCAACCATCCCAACCGAACCATCCCATGGCTTTATGATCTTTCAGGACCCTTCCAACCCTATCTGTGGTTTTGGACCTTTAAGGACCCTTCCAATGCCACCATCCTGTGGTTCTAAGACCTTTCAGGACCTTCCCATCCCAGTCATCCCATGGAATTCAGCCTTTGTCCCCCCCCAACCCGCTCTGAGGGAGGGGATCCCTGTGGGTACAGACTGAGCCCCCCCAACACAGGGGGAAACCAAACAGACCTGAGGGGCTCAATGGGGGGCACAGGACCCCCTCAGCCCCCCTCTCTCCCATTGCAGCCTCCGAGGCGTCCCTGCTGGCCAACAGCATGGTGCTGCTGTCCCTCAACTACGCAGGAGCGAAGCAATGAGCGGCGCTGATCGTCTGCTGTGGCGCTGCTCTGTGCCCCCCACCCCTGGGGGGGTCAGCAGGAGCAGGACGGGAGGCACTGAAGAGTGGAGGATGGCAGCCCTGCGTCCCTGCACCCCGTCAGGGCGATGCCCTGCGCCTCTGTCCGTTCCCCCATGGCTGCTGCAGCACTTTACATGTTTATTGTGGGGGGAACGGGCGTCCCCCCACCCCGCGACCCCCCCAGCAGGGACTGGGCTCAGCTCTGCGCATCGCTGCTCCTCACAGAGGGTTTGGGGCTGGTTGAGGGGACCCTGTGCTCCGCTCTGTGTGGGATCCAGGGGGTCACCGCTGCACTGGGGGGGGAGGGCGGGTACAAATGTCCCCATTCAGGATGTGGGGCCAACGTGGTGTTGAGTTCTGTGCTGGTGTCACCGAGTTCTGCGTTGTGTCACTGAGTTGGACGTGGTCTCATCGAGTTCTGTACTGATGTCATTGAGTTAGATGTGGTGTCATCGAGTTCTGCATTGGTGTTGAGTTTTCATGTGATGTCACCGGGTTTTGACTTGATGTCACTGAGTTCTGCATTTACCATCGAGTTCTGTTCTGGTGTTGCTGAGCTCTTTTGGTGTTGCTGAGTTTTGACGTGACATCATCAGTTCTGCTTTGGCATTGCTGAGTTTCTGCATTGATGTCATTGAATTTGGACTTGATGTCCAGTCCCACATCAGCACTGAGTTTTGATGTCCTCAAGTCCTGCAGTGGCGTTGAGTTCTTGGGGTCGTTGAGTTTTGCCTCGACATCACTGGGTTTTGCACTGGTGCCATTTTCTGCCTGCAGTCATCAAGATTTGCCCTGATGCCATCGAGTTCCACATTGGTGTCGTTGAGTTTTGATGTGATGCCATCACGTTTCCAGCAGTAGATTTCTCTGTTGGTTCCATCGAGTTCTGCACTGGGGTCACTGAGTTCTGGATGGACCCCATCGAGCTCTGACTCTGAACTCAGTTCTGCGTTGGTGTCGTTGAGTTTTGGTCGCGTTTGGTGCAGCGCTGTTGAGCTCTGCCCCTCTGCTCGTTAAGCTGTGCCTCGTTAAGCTCCGTGCTGCTCTGCAAGGAGTGGAGCAGCAGTGTGGCTCGGCCTGTTGTGTGACACCACCGCTGGAGCGCCCCATCCTCAGCCCCATCTCAACCCCATCCCACCCCATCACCATTCCACTCCCACCCCCATCCTATTCCATTCCCAGCCCCATTTCATCCCTATCCCACCCACAACCCCATCCCATCCCCATTTCATCCCATCACCACCCCCATTCTATTCCATCCCCTTTCCATCCCCTTTCCATTCCATCCCTATCCCATTTCACCCACAACCCCATCCCCTCCCATCCCTATTCCATCCCCCACCCCCATCCCACCCTCATTTCATCCCATCCCCACCCCATCCCAACCCCCTTTCCATCCCTATTCCATCCCCATCCCATCCCCATCCCCTCCCCAACCCCCTTCCATCCCCTCCCCACCTCCCTCCCATCCCTCTCCCTATTCCATCCCACCCCATCCCATCCCCATTTCATCCCTATTCCACCCCCATTCCATTCCACCCCCATCCCATCCCCTCCCCACCTCCATCCCATCCCCATTCATTAAAGGCATCCCTCCCCCCCCCCCGCCCCGTTTGTGGCTGAGGCCGGTGCCCCCGTGCCCCCCTCCCCGGCTGCGCTTCCCCTCGCTCTGCGCCCTGCGGCTCGGAGCCTCCTTTATTTGTTACTCTTTAAATATTCTCTTTTTAAATACAGCATTCTCACCGTGGGGAAAAACAAACAAACAAACAAACGAAAACCCAACAAAACAAAACCGTAAAAAAGCCAAAATAATAATAACAGGGAGGACCCGACACAGCTTTGGATTCACAGTGGAATAGAAATGAAAACCGCCGGCGGTGTGCGAGGGAAGAGGGGGGGAAAGCACCCACTGCGCCCGGGGAGGGGGCACAGAGCAGGGGGGGGCAGGGGGAGCGCTTGGAGCTGCTGTGGGAACCGAAGTGTGGGGACGGAGCGGTGCTGCGGGGCACCGGGCGGCCCCTGCCCCAACGCCGCCCCTCGGTTCGGCACGACGGGTCGCAGCTCCTCGGCAGCGGAGAGCGTGGAAGCAAAACGAACCCAAGGGAGAAAAGCACCGCTGTGCCGAGTCGGTCCCGGTTCCGTCTCTGGGGGTCTCAGCCGGGGGGGAGGAGGAGGATGGCAAAACCCGAAGCTCCGGCGCTGGGAGCGCAGAGCGGGGCTGCAGTCCTGGGGACGGGCGGACGGCTGCGGGTCGTGGGGGTGAAAGCGGTGAGCAAAGGGGGTCGGAGCGGTTCCAGGAGCGTCCGTGTCTGCGTTCTCACCCCTCTTTGTGCAACTGGAGCGGCTGTGGGGCTCCCTGTGGGGGGGGGGGGAGGCGCTGGGCTGCGGTGCGGCCCCGTAAACATTCAGCACGTTAAAAACACAGAATAATTAAAAAACAAAAATACAAAAAAAGAATAATTAAAAAACCCAAAAGATACAAAAAAGAAAACAAAACAAAACAAAAAAAAAAAAAAAAAAAAAAAAAACAAACCACCCCAAAGTCTTCTGTGCCCAAAACAAAAAGGAGGAGGGGCCGTGGGTGGGCAGCGGGGGGAAGCAGGCACCGCTGAGCACAGGGCGCCCCAAGCAGCTCCGCGGGGACGCGGCCCACGGTGTCCGTGCGTCTGTCCGTCTCGGTGCCCCAAGCAGGACTGCAGCCCCACGGGCTCCGTGTCTGCGCGTCTGTCCGTCCGTCCCCTCGGCGCTCCGCGTGCCGCCATCCGTTCGAACGGTCCCCGCTCCTCCTCCCTTCCCTCCCTCCCCGTTTGGGGCAGCGCCGCGCCGTGGAATCTCCTCAATAAATAACGGGCGGGGGGCTTCACACCCCCCGGGGGGGCTCCTCGGGGCCGGGCACCTCGCTGGGCGCCGGGGGGGCCGAGCGACGCAGCGCAGCTCTGCGCGCCCTCCGGCCCCGCGCCCTTCGCCCCGTCCCCTTTGCTCGGGGCGGCGCGGCTGCACGGCGCTGCGGGGGGCCGCGGCGTCGGTCCCGGTGTCCTTGGGGCGCTCGTCGGCACCATTCTCGCCCTTGGGGCCCGGCGCGGAGCGCGGCTCCACCTGGTAGTACAGCAGCGGAGCGGCGTTCAAGTAGGGCTGCGCGGCCGCCGGCTGCTCGGCGCCGTCGGCGAAGCAGAGCACGGAGGATCCCGGCGGCAGCTGCGCTTGGATGAGGATGGGGGCCGCCAACCCCGGGCACAGCGCCTCCGGCACGGCCAGCGGCTCCTCCAGGATGCAGACGCCGACGCTCTCCACGCCGGAGCCGCCGCTGGAGTCTTCCTCGGCCTTCAGCCTCTCCAGCTCCTCGGCGGTCTGCAGGTGCATGACGGCCGTCTCGTTCTCGGCCATGAACTCCTGGAAGTCCTGCGTCTCGGGGGGCTGCGTGCCGGGGGGCCACGAGCTGCCGGCGCCCTGCAGCTCCTCGTCGCCGGGCCGCGCGCTTTGCCGCTTGTTCTCCAGCTCCAGCTTCATGATGGTGTGGAGGTAGTGAGTCCGCACGCGGATGGGGTTGAACTCGATGCGGCCGGCCATGTTCCCGCAGCCGTCCCGCGAGCAGCCGCAGGGGAAGGACATGCGGTCCACCTGTGGGGAGAGCGAGGCTGGGGGAAGCGCTGCTCTGCCTCCGGCCCGACGCAGCGCCCCGAACAGAGAAGGAGCTCCAAGGATGAAGTTGCAGTGGCCAACAGGGTGACTGTGAGCCAGCACTGCGTGCTGCAGGCCAACGGGTTGACCAACGGTTGACCAACAGGTTGACCAACGGGTGATGGTGAGGCTGCAGTGCACGCCGGTGGCCAAGAACACCAACGGCAGCCTGGTTGGCCAATGGGTGATCACTGGTTGGCCAATGGTTGACTGCAGGCCATCAGTGTGCCCTTGTGGCCAAGAACACCAGCGGGCTGCTGGTTGGCCAATGGTTGACCACGAACCAGTGAGTGCAGCCCAGCAGCCAAAAATACCAATGGGTTTCTGCTTGGCCAAGAGTTGGCAAACAGTTCACAGAATCACAGAATGGTTCGGATGGAAGGGAGCTCAAGGATCACGGAGCTCCAACCCCCCGCCACATGCAGGGCCACCAACCTCCACATTTCACAGCAGCCCAGGCTGCCCAGGGCCCCATCCAGCCTGGCCTCCAACACCTCCAGGGATGGACGGGGCATCACAGCCTCTCTGGGCAGCTGTTCAGCCCCCTCACCGCTCTCACAGCACACAACTTCCCTGACATCCAACCTCCAGCTGCCCTCCAGTTGCCCACAAACCATCAGCGTGACCTCATGGCCAACAGTTGACCACAGGGTGATTGTGAGCCAGTAGCGCGTCCTGGTTGGCCAACAACTGACCACAAGGCCCTCAGAGCCAAGAAGGCCAATGCCGTACCATTGGCCAGCAGCTGACCACAAGCCAGCAGCGTGCCCCGGTGGCCAAGAAGTCCAAAGGTTCCCTGGGGGCACTGCGGCACGTGGCCAGCAGAGCAGGGAGGCGCTCCTTTCTGGAGAGATCCAAACCTGCCCTGCCCCAGTGCCGTGCCTCTGCTCTGGGGGTTGGACAGAGGACCCCCGAGGTCCCTTGCAGCCCTCTACCACTCGTCACTCACCTGGCACTTGATGCCCGCCTGGCTGCAGGCGCAGGCCTCGGGGTCGCAGTACAGGCGGCAGTCGCAGCCGCACTCCTCTCGCGACAGCCGGATGGCGCGCAGCTCCTGCTTCTCCTCGGCGTCGATGCGGTGCACGCCGGAGGCACGGAGCAGCGCCCGCCGCTGCTTGGTGGGCAGGGGCTGCAGGAAGAAGTAGTCATCCACCTCCACGTTCTCCACGTCGATGTCGTCGTCTGAGATGTCCTCCAGCGTCAGCCCTTCTGCCTCCTCCGACTCCACCGTGCCGTTCTTGGTGAGCTGCGGGGTCAGGTCAGCGCTCAGCGCCGTGCTGGGAGGCTGCGGACCCCCGGCACGGCGTGTGCTGCAGAATCATTAAGTTTGGAAGTCTGAGATCACCCAGTCCGACCCCAACCCATCCCAGACACAGCAGGAAGGAGCGCGCCGTGTCTGCGGGACCCCGCATCTGCAATAAAGGCAGGAAAGCAACGCCGCAGTGCTCAGGAGGGCACCTCTGCCTCCTTCCCTCCGTGCTGCAAACGGCTCAAGGAAAAGGAGGTCACTGCTTCCCAAAATATCGGGGCTTGGAGAGAGCTGAGAGGCAGCTGCAGGGTTTGGGATTGGAACAAAGCTAGAAATCGCAACAGAAACGTTTCGAGGAGGGGGGGAAGCAGCAAGAAACCTCATGAGAAACGTGGGGACTGATCCCCATCACCACCCCATCCATAACGCACTCCCCATCGATAGCTTAAGTGGCAGAAAAAGTTCAATTTAACAAAAGACTTAAAAAAGAAGTGTTGGCTCTGCATCTCTCTGCCAAACGTTGTCATGGCAGCAGCAGCCTGATTAATCCCAGGGCTGTGTCACATTAAATGAAGCCCAACCCCAGACAACGCCTGAGGGAACCCATAACGAGGTCAGGATGGGAAAAGGGTTGAGCTGGGATTTGATCTCAGGTACCACAACCTTCCAGACTGGAATTTCCAGCAGAGAAGTTTGGAAGGGGAACTGTGGAGAAGGACCAGAGTGACCAGGAGCCAGCAGTGCGCCCTGGTGGCCAAGATGGCCGACAACGTTCTGGGTGGCCGGTGGTTGAGGAACAGCCAGCCAACGGTTGACAAGCAGTTGGCCAATGGTTGACCATGAGCTGACCAATGGTTGACAAGTGGCTGATCGTGGACCAGAAGCGTGTTCTCATTGGCCAACTGCTGACCAACAGCCGATCAATGGTTGACCGTGAGCCAACAGCGCGCCCTGGTCGACCAACGGTTGACCAACAGCTGACAATCAGCTGACAAACAAGTGACCACGAACCAGCAGGGCGTCCTCGCTGCCCAACTGTTGACCAAGGGCTGACAGGTGGTCGACCACAACCCAGCAGCACCCAAAAAGGGCGATGCCCGATCCTACCTTCATCTTCTTGGCGTGCAGCTTCTCCTCCTTGAGGTGCTCACGCAGGATCTCACGGTGGTTCACCTCCTGCTCCTGTGCAAACTCGCACAGCGTGTAGCTGCGCACCGAGTTGTGCCGCGGGGCCATGCCAAGCGAGCTGCCACCCTGGCTGGGCACGCTGGTGAAGCCCTGGCGCCGGGCGAAGTAATACACCGTCACCTGGTCGAAGCGCACATTCTTCCTGCGCAGCTGCTTCTGCCTCTTCAGGATGGAGGTGGCTGCAAGGAGGGAGGACGAGGGAATGGGAACGGGAGCCCCGGCGCCTCCCAGTGCAATGGGTTGGGGTGGGAGGGAGCTTTGCTGCAGCCCTGAGCAGGTGTCGGCAACCGAGCCGTGCCCACATGGGCTGCGTGCTTCCTTCTGATACTGTCAGGACAAACCCCATTAATCCCAATGCCTCGTTAATTCCGTTATCGTGAGGTATTGCAGTAGGGGAGGCGCCAGCGGGATCCTGGTTTGAGGATGAAGGCGTGCGATTGCGAGGGGCGTGCATGGGGGGAGCAAAGCCAGCACCCCCTCACAGCCAGGGTCTGTCCCCACCCCTGTCCCACCCCCACACCCTGTCCCCTCGTCTGTCCCCATCCCCTGTGCTCCATCCCCTCCCTGTCACTGTTTCCTGTCCCCTCACTCACTGTTCACTGTCTCTGTGTCCCATCCCCATCCCTGTCCCCTCACTTTGTCATCACGCTCTGTCCCCTTCACTTTGACACTCTTTCCTGTCCCCATACCCTATCCCCTCCCCATCACCGTTTGCTGTCCCCATGTCTTATCCCTATCCCATGTCCCCATCCACGTCCCCTCACTCTGCCACTCTTTGCTGTCCCCATCCCCGCTCTTGTCCCCTCATTGTCACTGTGCCCACCTCCATTTCCATCCCTCATCCCCAGTCCTTTCATTACCACTATTTGCTGTCCCCATGTCACATCCCCACGCCATGCCCTCACTGTCACTGTTCAGTCCCCACACTCCATCCCCTCACTCTGTCACTGTTTACTCTCCACGTTCCCAAGGAAACTCAGGGAAGAAGCCACTGCCCCCATCCCCATCCCCCCATCCCCACTCCTACACCCCATCACCCATCCCCACCCACTCACGGATGGAGCCACTGCCCCCATCCCCATCACCCATCCCTGTCCCATCCCATCACCCATCCCCATCCCCACACCCCATCTCACTCACGGATCCTTACACCCCATCCCTGTCCCACTCACAGATGAAGCCACTGCCCTCATCCCCACACCCCATATAACCCATCCCCATAACCCACCCCAGCCCTCATCCCACTCACGGATGAAGCCACTGCCCCCATTCCCACACTCCATCCCCACCCCTACACCCCATCCCCATGCCCCATAACCCATCCCCATCCTCATAACCCATCCCTGTCCCCATCCCACTCATGGATGAAGCCCCTGCCCCCATCCCCACACCCCATCACCCCCCCCCATCCCACTCACGGATGAATCCACTGGAGCTGGAGGGGTTGACGCTGTCGCAGCTGTCGGCGCTGTCGCTGTTGGAGATTTCATCATCCGAGTTGGACGCCGGGGATCCCACATCTGCATCCTCAAACTTCCTCTTGAGGCGGCCGCTCGCGATCGCGTCCATCGGGATCGCATGGAGCTGCGGCACGCGGTGCGCGGGGGGGAGGAACGGCCGCCCGGCTCAGCGGGGACCTGCGGGATGGGGACCGTGGTGGTGGGGGTCCAGGGGTGCCCCCTACCCAGAGCAGCACCGCTCGGCAGCGCCGGGCCCACAGTGCAGGGACGGGCAAAGCCGCCGAGCTCGCCGCTCTCTGCATCTCCTTCACCAAAACGTGGGAGCGTGGCACAGTGTCAGCGCGCAGCGGAGCCCAGCAGCAGAGCTGAGCTGTGGGGACGCCGCTGGGTTGCGGGATTTGGGGAGAGGGGGAACAGCAGAGCTGAAGGCGAGGCGCTCGGCCCCGCTCCGCTTTGTGCCGTCGCCACAGCAGCGCCGGTTCTCATGGCAACGGAACAAACGGCTCTGGAGAAAGCTGCCGGCGTCCGTCTGTCTGTCCGTCATCCACCCCCTCCAGCTCTCATCCTTCCGTCCATCCATCATCTGTTCAACCGTCCACCCTTCCATCAGCCCAGCCGTTCTCCATTCGCCCTTCTGTCTGTCCATCCTCCTGTCTGTCCATCCCTCTGTCATCCTATCATCCATCCATCCGTCGCCCGTCTGTCTGTCCATCCCTCTGTCATCCCAGTCCTCCCCCTTTCCGTCCACCCGACATTCATCCGTCCATTCCTCCCTCATCCCATTTGTTCATCCTTCTGTCCACCCATCATGTGCCCATTTGTCCATCCCTCCATCATCCATCTGTCCATCCCTCCATCTGTCTGTCCATCCATCATCTGCCCCTCTACCCATCCTTCCATCAGCCCATCTATCTCCTCATCCTCCTGTCCGTCTATCCCTCCCCCCATCCATTCTTCATCCGTCCTTCTGTCCATCCACCCCTCCATCCATCTGTCCATCCCTCCACCATCCCATCCATCCTTCATCTCCCTGTGCACCTCCTCGCGCTGCCACCTCCAACCCAGGTGTGACAAAGGGGGGTAGGGACACAATTGACACCGGGCTCCGGCTGCAGCTCCTCTCCCAGAATGAGAGGGAGAGCTTGGGAGAGCATTCCAGGCACAGAGCGACTGGCAGCAACGCTACAGCGTCTGGGCTCTGCAGGAACAACGGAGCTCTCACTTAGCAGCCTGGAGTTGGGCTGGTGGCATCAATGGCTCTGCTCTGTTTCCAGTGAGAGGGAATCGGATCAAAGAGGGAAAACGGCTCCTTTCCCCGTGGAGCTCAGCACCAAAAGCTTTGCTGCCACCCAACAGCGCTTCTCCTCCTTCCCTCCGTTAAACTGTGCTGAAAGGAGCTCAGCTGGAAAGATTCGTTCCTCTACATCCTGCAGCTTGGGAGCAGGGCTGCAGGATGAGGGATGCTCTGCATCCCACTGCCAGGCTCCAAACCTTCACCTGTCAGCAGAGCTGCTTGGTGAGCCTGGCTTCGTTCTGCTGACTGCCAGCCAGCTGTGTGCACCATTGGCCAAGAATGCAACCCGTGTCCTCGCTGCTCAGTGGCTGACCATGAGCCAGCAGCGCTTCCTGGTGGCCAACAACACCAACGGTGTCCTGGATAACCAACAGCTGACCGACGGTTGGCCCAAAGCTGACCATGAGGCAGCAGTTCTGGTGGCCAAGAAGACCAATGATATCCTGGTTGACCAGCGGTTGGACAATGGTTGACCGTGAGCTGGAAGTTACGGCCCTGTGGCCAAGGGTTGATCAACAGCTGATGGTGGCCAAGAACACCAGTGGTGTCCTGGTTGACCAACAGTTGGCCAACGGTTGACCAAAAGCTGACCACAAGCCAGCAGCATGCTCCAGAGGCCAAGAAAGCCAATGGTGGCCAACTGGTTGACCAAGGGCTGTCCAACAGTGTGATCACAAGCCAGCAGCGTGCCCTGGTAGCCAGGATAGCCAATAGTGGCCAACAGGTTGACCAGTGGTTGACTACGGGGTGACCATGAGCCAGCAGCATGCCCTGGTGGCCACCAGTTCCCTGGAGATGGCTGCGCAGAGCACAGCTGGCAGGGCAGGGAGCTGCTCCCACCTCTGCTCTGCACTGGGGAGGCCCCATCCGGAGCACTGGGCCCGGCGCCGGGCTCTCCAGTTTAGGGCAGACTGGGAGGTGCTGGATGAGGACCTGAGGAGGTTCCTTCCAGCTGCCACAGCTCCAGGAGTTTTGGGTGCTGCTCCCCCAAAGTGCTGCAGAACATCCCAGGGCTGCTGGGAGGAGCGGGGGGGGAAAGACAGAGCGAGCAGCAAGTCCAAACCCCACAAATAAAGCAGAAAACCAGGGGGCAACCACTGACAGGGCTACAGGACACAGCTCTGCTCCTCTGGCACAGAGGATTGCCTGCAGGATTCGCCTCTTATCCCCACAGCTGAGGATTTAAGAACTGCACCACTGCAGGGATGCTGAGAGGGGCAGATTCCTCCTTGGGGGTCAGGGCTGCCTCCTTTGGGATCCGTGTTCCTACAGCTGAGCCCCACGGATGTTCTGGGCTGCAGCTCCACAGCAGCAGCAGTACTTACACAACACGCATCGCAATGAGCAGCGGAGCCCGGCCCCAAATTGCAGCGCTGCCGGCAGGTGTGGGGAGACCGTGTGGCCCCAAAAAACAGGGGGGAGTAAGGAAAGGGTCCTAAAAAGCTGGGGGTAAAAAACAGGGAGGTCCTAAAAAGCTGGAGACTAAAGGAAAGGGGTCCCAAAAAGGAAGGGGGGGGTCCCAAAAAGGAAGGGGATAAGAAGGGCAACCCCAAAAAGCAGTGGGACAAAAAGGGGCAGCCCCGAAGGTGGGGGGGGGGGCTAAAGGAGGCAGGGTCCTAAAAAGCAGGGGTCTGGAGGAGAGAGGAGCAAAAAGGGAGCCCCTCAAAAAGGAGGCTAAAGGAAGGGGAGCCCAAAACAATAGGAGCAAAAGGGTGATCCCAAAAAACAGGGGGCTAAAGGAAGGAGCCCCCCAGAGCAAAGATGGGGGGGGGCAAAAGGGGAGGCGCCCTCACAGCGGGTTGCACCAGGCCCTGCAGTATGGGAGGGTGGGGGGCTGACCTCAGAACCCAGCTCAGACCCCACCAGGGTCCCCATCCCCATGGCAGGGCCCCGAGGACCCCCACCCGCCCCTGATTGTCCCTCACTCAGGGTCTCCTCTGCTCCCTTCCCACCTGAGGCACTTTTTTGGGGTCACCCCACACAGCCCCATTGTTAGCACCCCCCCACAGCCCCTAAAGCCCACTTTCAACGCTCCCATCCCCTGCATGGCTACCACAGCCCCTATAGGCCTCCTATCTCCCCAGAGAGCCCCATTTTAAGACACCCCCCACCCCCTACAAGCCTCTGATCCCCCTTGCAGCAAACACATTTCCTAGAGGCCTCCCATAACCCCTACAGGTTCCCCTCTTCAAGGCTCCCATTCCCTATAGGCCCCTACATCCCCCCCACATCCCCTATAAGCTTCCATTCTTACGGACCCCCTCCCCTGCAGCCCCCATCAGCCTCCTGTAGACTTTCATTTTAAGGCCCCCTACACTCCCTACAGGCCTCCTATTGCCCCTATATATTTCCACCTCTACTACCAGCACCCCCTAAAGATCCCCTATAGCCCCACAGGCCTCCATCTCCAAGCCCCCTCCCCCCTCCTCCCTCCCACAGACCTCCTACATCCCTTACAGGCTCCTATTTTTAAGGACCCCATCCCCCTATAGTCCTCCTATGCCCCATATAGGCTGCCACCTCAAAGACCTCCCTCACCCATCCCCTACGGGCCTCCTACACCCCCTACAGACCCCCATTTCAAGGCCCCTCAGCCCCCATAGGCCCCCTATTGCTGCCATGGGCCCCCCATCCCCTCTTTAAGGCAATCACCTCCTCTAGCCCTTATAGGCTCTCTATGCACACCCCCCACCCCACAGGCCTCTTATGGCTTCTATCATTTCCTCTTAAACCCCCTCCCAACTGACCCCCCCCCCCACTCCCTACACACTTCCATATTTAAGGTCTCTATGTTATCTGTAAGCCTCCATACGTACCCTTACAGACATCTTATATTCCCCATAGCCTCCCTCTCCCCAAGACCCCAAGCCCTACACATCTCCTATAGGCCTCCATCTTCAAGGCCCTCATCCCCTCTATGCCTCCATCCTTTTCGCCCTCACCCCTTACAGACCTCCTACAGCCTCTATAGACTGCCATTCTCCAGGCCCCCCATCCCCTACAGGCCTCCATCTTCAAGGCCATCATCCCCCCCCATCGCCAATATCTCTCTATCTTTAAAACCCTCACCCCTTACAGACCTCCTACAGCCCCTATAGGCTCCTATTCTCCAGGACCCCCCATCCCCTGTAGGCCTCCTACAACCCCTATGAGCCCCCTGCATCCCCAATATCACCCCCCCATCCCCTATAGCCCTCCACCTTTAAGACCCTCACCTCTTACAGACCTCCCGCGGTCCCTATAGGATCCCACACTCCAGGCCCCCCATCCCCTACAGGCCTCCTGCATTCCCATAGGCCCCATTATACCCTTCCATCTTCAAGGCCATCATTCCCCTACATCCCTCCATCTTTAAAGCCCTCACCTTGTAACCTCCCATAGGCTCCCATTTTCCAGGCCCCCCAACCCTGCAGTCCTCCTACAAACCCTATGAGCCCCCTGCATCCCCAATACCCCCCCCACCCCTTACAGCCCTCCACCTTTAAGACCCTCACCTCTTACAGACCTCCTAAGGCCCCTACAGGCTCCCATTTTCCAGGCCCGTGATCCCCTATAGGCCTCCATCTTCAAAGCTCCATCCCCTATTGACCACCCACACCCCCCCAAGAGGCGCCCACCTCCAGGGCCCCGACCCCCTGTAGACCCCCCCTATAGACCCCCACCCCCTCAGGCCTGGCCCCACACTACCCCCCCTCCTCCCCCTCTGCAGCCCCCAGCCCCGCCGCCCCCCATTCCCCCACTCACCGCTCGGCGCTGCGGGCGGGGGGCGGCCCGGGGCGCGGGTTCGAAGCCCGAGTGCGGCCGCGCGGACCGCCCCGCCGCCGTCTGCCGACAACAATGGGGCCGCGCCTTATATACCCCGCAGTCACGTGACGGCAGGCCTCGCCTCCCCTTCCCCCCACCCCACAAACTCGGCCCGCGGGGGGTGTCGGGAAAGCGAGTCCGGGCGAGGCGTGATGGGAAACGGAGTGCGGAAGTGGGCGTAGGGCACGTGGGGGAGGGGAAGGGGAGCAGTGAGGGGGGGAGGAGGAAGAGGAGGGGGAGGGGGACGAAGGCCCGAGCCGCCGCCGGAGTCTAGACGGAGATTAACGCGGCGGGGAGCGGCAAAAAGCGCCTTAAAGGGGAAATAATGGGACAGATGTGGGGCAGAGAGTGCACCGCGCCATGCAGACCACCAGCGTCCTCCCCTCGGCATAAGACTTAGCTCATTAACCAATTAACTAACGAGCGAGCAGGTTGAGATGTTCCGTGCAGGCACCGAGGGGTGACCGCCCTCATCCCATCCTCAGCCCGCTGCCCCCCCGTTCCCACCCGCAGCTCACATAGACCCACAGCGTCCGTACAAAACTTTACCGCTGCCCCACGGCTCCGTTACAGAACGGCATCAAACACACAGCAGCCCCCCCACCTCCACCCCTCCAAGTACCAAACCACGCCTACGGGGGAGCACTGGGCTCCCCGAGTGAGGGAGGCAGCTCCGGCTCCTTCCCAAGGAGCTGAGTGTCCACTGAGCCTCACGATGAGCTGAGCTGAGCTTCATGATGAGCTGAGATTCCATTGAGCCGAGCCTCACGATGAGCTGAGCTTCATGATGAGCCTTGAGTCGGGCCGAGTGCCCCATTGACCCGACCCAGTCTGAGTCACTCACTGAGCTGAGCTGCCATTGAGCCGAGCTGAGCGTCCCTTTGAGTCGAGGTGAGTCTTCATTGAGCTGAGCCTCCCCTTGAACTGAGCTGAGAGCCCCACTGAGCTGAGCCTCATGCTCAGTCTCCCATTGAGCGGAGCTGAGACTCCCATTGAACTGAGTCCTGTGTTGAGTCTCCCGCTGAGCTGAGCTTCACACTGAGCTGAGTCTCCTGTTGAGTGTTCCATTGAGTCGAGCTGAGTCTCCCTCAAACTCATCTCACTCCTCCCCACCTCCATCCTCAGAGCTGGGGCAGGAGGATGCAAAGGTAACAAACAGCTCAGCACGTAGATACAGCTTCAGATTTCCAACCAGGACACCCAAATCTTTCTCCTTTTCACTCAAAACCACAAAAATGTGCAGAAAAGAATCCTCCAGGTGAACCACGTGAGCTGCTTCTCTCTCCAGCTCCATTTCGCTCCAAGTTCTCCTCCAGCTTTCTACACCTGTGCCAACTAATGCTGATGAGGGAGGGAAAGAAGCGTGAGAAGCAGCGGAGGCTCCTTTTGGGTAAGTCCTGTGTGGAGTCAGGAGTTGGACTTGATGATCCTCGTGGGTCCCTTCCAACTCAGGATGCTGTGATTCTGAGGGATGGCAGCACGCCTGCACACGGCAGCAGCGCTTCCATGGTGGTGGGTAGGAGAAAAAGCCCAACAGATCAACTTCCATTCAACATCACAGCGCACCAAAGTCCTGAAGAAAATCCCTCCCAGCCTTCTCCTACCGCTCCACGTGTCCGTTCCAGACCCGCTCAGCTCCATGGGACTGGGAGCACTGGGCTGGTTTCCTTCACATCCACTGTCCAGTCCAAATGTCACAAGAGCTGCTGCCTTCTGGAAAAACAGAGCCACGAAGAGCCCTCGTGCAGCTCTGAGGTCCCAAAGGTGAACTCTGCTCACTGCTATGCAAGAGCACAACGTGGAGAAGTGAGCAGAGCATCACCCGCAGGTGGTTTGCAGCTGGAAGGGTGAGGAAGGGGCTGAGAACCAACAGCTCTGGGGTTTTGAAAAGGCCAATGGGAGCTTCTGGATCTCTGCTCTCATGTCCTGGCGCTGGAAGTGAGGGGGATCCACATGAGATGAGAGGACTGTGGCTGTTCCTCATCCCGGCCCCTCCTACTTCAGGATGATGTGGTAGCTGTCATTGGTTTCAGCTGCAGAAAGAAGGGAAGCTGATGAGACACTGCTGGCAGTGAAGGGATCTGCTGCATTCAGATCTGGCACAGAGGACGGGCAGCGCGTCGCTTACGCACCTTTCATGGTGTCCAGAACAAAGCAGGATTCATCCTGGAAGTTCTGAATCATCTGAAAGAAGTCACAACACAGCTGAGCCTGAGGCTGCACCCGAACACGGGGCTGCACTGCAGACAGGGCTCGGAGCAGGAAGGGCACCCACAGCAACACTCATCCCTTCCTCCATCGCTTCAGAACCACAGTGAACCAGCAAGCCAAGGCAAAGTGCTCCAACCCTGCAGTGTGGTCTGGAAGCAAAGCCCTTTCCCAGCAGCTCCCCTCCTGCTCCCAGCAAAGCACAGCAGGGACAGCTGTGCCCTTACAACCCCCCCCCAACTCCAGAACTACGTGAGTGCTGCCAGCGTCCCCAGTGCTGTCTGACATCCTCAGCTCCACAGCTTCGTCAGTGAACTCTTTGGAAGCAGCAGCAAATGAGAGGGGCCCATCCTGAGGTCGTGCTTTGGAGGCTGGACATGAAGCGGTGTGAAACGCAGAAAAAGGAGCACTGAGGGATCGTTACCTCGTCGCTGATCAGCACGTGGATCCCTGTTGGACCCTGCTTGTAAATCTGGCTGATCTGCTGGGAGGAGATGCTGAAGAGCTGAGCCAGCTTCTCTGTCAGCTCCACCGCCGTCAGCTCCTCCAGATAGATGGCGTGGTACACTGCAAGGACAAGGAGTGCTGCAGGGACGGGCCAGGAGTGCGCAGAGCAGCCGTGCTGAGCGGGGAATGGATGGGCAGAGCAGCTCTGAAAGCAGCGTGCACTGGCCTGGGCTGGAAGGGACCTTAAAGGTCATAGAACTGTAGGATGGTTGGGACGGTAGGGTCCCAAAAGATCATAGGGCCATAGGAGGGTTGGGTTGGAAGGGTCCTAAAGGATCACAGAACTGTAGGATGGTTGGGCTGGAAGGGACCTCACAGCCCCAGCCCCTGCCCTGGGCCGTCCCACCCCCCATCAGCTGCCCAGGTCCCCATCCACAGCTGAGTCCCTCCAGGGATGCAGCAGCCGCTGCTTCTCATCCACCCAAACCCCCAGGCTCTTCCTTCCCTGCAGGGCTGCTCTCAGTTCTGAAGTCCATCCCCACACCTGGGACTGCCCCAGACGTTCGTGTAAACCCCTATGCAACGTGCAGCTTCTCTCCTGTGCCTGCTTTTGCTCCACGGCTGCCCAACACCCTGAGCCACAAAAGCACCAATGCTGCAGTAACGTGGCCACCAACGTCCTGCAATGCTCCATTTTGCATTTATGCAACCCTTGGCCCAAAAAGCTCCCGTTCTGACCATCGCTCTGTCCCATTCCTGGCATTTTTACATCCCCCAGCCCTGCAGTGGGAAGGGATGGACACACAGTCTGCTTTCACTCTGACCACAGAGCGACGCCTGGCTGCTGCACAAATGTAGGTCAGCCATTGTCTGGGCAGCTCTGCGTTCTCACAGCAGCCACTGTTGGGCAGCTCAAAGCAAACAGCATCCTGTGGGTCGGGATCTGCAGCCACCTCTCCAGCCAACAAGGGGAAGATGTGCAGGGCGAGGAGCGGGGCAGGCAAAGCGCTCGCTGCAGCTCTGTGCCCAAGAGAGCGTGAGCAGCTCCTTGGTTTGCCTGGAGCAGGAGAAAGCAGCCCAAAGGAGGCACAGCAGCTGGAAAGCAAAGCCTCCGTGCTTCCAGCTGCTACGCACCCACAGCCCCGAGGTCCATCGGGTGATGTGTGCTGGGAGACCCAGACCTGAGCAGCTGGGAGCAGTTCCACTGCTCTTGTGTGATTTCTGCTGGCTGAGCGCACTGCTGCTCCCCCTGCTCTCCTCCAGGCCCTTACCAAAGAAGGTGCTGGTGACTGCGTCGCCGTCCTCGTGCTTCTGCTGCAGCTCCTGCAGCTGCTGGGACTCCTGGCACACGTAAATGGTCAGCCGGGGCCGCACCATCCTGCAGGCATAGCACAGGGGTTGGCTCCAGGGCCCCGAGACAGCATTCAGCATCCTCCCAAGGAACAGAGCAGGTGGAGGAATTCACCCAAAAGCAAAGAGGCAGAGGCTGACGCCGCCCCCAGGGGTGTTTTGGTGTCGGTCCCCCCTGAGGGATGTGGGCTCCCTGTGGGATCTCATTCCATGCACCCACACCTCTGTGCAGCGCCGTCCCTCTGCCCCCCAACAGGAAGATCTGTTCTAACGCTCCTCACCCACGTGGATTTCCTTTCTTCCCAAAGCAGCTTCCCCACCATCCCAGCTGCCAAACTGGAAGGTCCACACCACATCCTGCCCAATCCAGAGGCACATTTTGATCAAGCAACCCAAAACCCACCGTCCTTTCAGTGCGTTGAAGAGCCTGATGCCATCTGCAGGGCCGCAGATCTGGATGACATCTTCCCTGGTCAGCTTCAGCAAGTCTGCACCTGCAGGAGTCACACCACGGGAAGAGTGTGGAGCAGTGCTCAGCCCCTGGGACAGAGCCCAGCCACCTACAGCTCCCCCCACGCCTCAGGAAATGAACCATGCAGCTCTCAGGCAGTTTTACCGTGTTCCAAGTACAAATTTCCAACCATCTGTGCCAGGCAATGGGAGTGAGGGGAGGCAGAGGAATCTGATGGTACCTGAGAAGTTCCGGAACAGACGGGAGAACGTGGAGAAGCGATTCCGGTGCAGCCACTGCTGGGCCTCCTGGGGAGTGCTGGTGGGCAGGAGGTTCTGTGGGATGGGAGAATATGGTCACAGCCCCCAGAGGGGACAGAGCACCGAGCGTGGCTTCGGCGTTGTAATCACCCTCACATGGAGACCAAAGTGCACAGTGGGCACACAACAACGGCTGTAGTTGGGGTGGGTTTGGGTTTAAAGGGCTCCACAGGGACAGGGAAAGGAAGCAAAGAGAAGACATGAGTGAAGAAAGCATGGTCAGTACAGGGCACAGCGAGCTACAGGCAGCCTGCTATCAAACAGAACCATGGGATGCTTGGGCTAGAGGGGACCTTAGGGGTCATCCAGTTCCTGCCCCCACCCTGGGCTGCTCTCGCCCCCCAGCAGCCGCCCAGCGCCGCAACCACAGCCCTGAGCCCCTCCAGGGATGGGGCACCCCCACCTCCCCAGGCAGCAACACTGGGTCTCCCTGCCCTCTGCACACAGTTCCTTCCCCACACCTCACCTCCATCCTCTTTGTGAGTTTAAACCATTAGGAACCAAAAAGAAGAGTTCCTAAGGATGTTAAACCCCAGTAGCATCCTAGCAAGCAAAGCGCCGAGCGCAGCACCCAAACCCCCACCCTCCCCACGCAGCCCCCCTTCCGACCCGCGCGCCATCCTTACCCCAAGCATAAGCTCTGAAGTGTGACTTACATCTGCGATCGGAGGTGGGGGCTCAGGCTGGTGGTTTGGAGACCCGTTCCTGGATGGGGGGGAGAGAGAGACACAGCAGAGCCCGCAGTCAGCTCCGCACCAGAGCCACCCCAGCACCACTGGGACGCGGGGACACGGCGAGCATGGATGCATCGATCCCTCATGTGAGGCAGGAACCCCCCAGACTCACCCTTCCCCGATGGAGAAGCTGCTGTGGGAGCTGTTGAAGCCGGGGGACGGCGCGTTGTTGACGTAGGTGATCTCAGGCCATGGAGAGCACTGCAAAGGAAAAACCCAGAGTGATGGAGCTCAGAACGGACCTGCACGCCCGCCCCATAACAGCCATTTGCCACCTGGTTACTACAAAAAAGAATTAAGTGATGATATCAGGGATCAGACGGAGCCGCGCCGGCTCCACAAAGCCTCACACCGAACACCATCCCAGGGAATCCAAGTGCAGGGCTCTCTGCTGCCAGCACTGGGCTGACAGAGCCCATAGAGCCCACAGTCCCCAGGGAAGGACGAGGACTCCGTCCCCAGCACTTTTAGAGATTCAAAGTCCCCCATTCACAGAATCACAGAATCACAAGGTTGGAAACGACCTGCAAGATCATCCAGTCCAACCCCCCTCCCATTCCTATCAATACCACAAGCACTAAACCACATCTCGTAGCTCCTCATCCAGGCGCCTCTTGAACACTGCCAGGGATGGCGACTCCACCACCTCCCTGGGCAGCCATTCCAGTGCCTGACCACCCTCTGAGAGAAAAAGTTTCTCCTAATATCCAACCTAAACCTCCTCTGGTACAACTTCTGGCCGGTTCCTCGGGTCCTACTATTTGCCTGGGAGAAGAGGCCAGACCCTTTTGCACCACAACCTCCCTTCAGGAAGTTGTACAGTGCAATGAGGTCTCCCCTGAGCTCCTCTTCTCCACACTGAACAATCCCAGCTCCTTCAGCCGCTCCTCATCAGCCTTGTGCTCCAGACCCCTCACCAGTTTCGTTGCCCTTCTCTGGACACACTCCAGGGCCTCAATGTCTTTCTTGTAGTGAGGGGCCCAAAACTGAACAAAGTACTTGAGCAAAGTCCCACGAGCAAAGGGAGGCAACGATGGGGTTTTGTGCTGACAGCTTCAGCAGCCCATTGCCGCCACAGGGGCACAGTAAAGCTGGCAGCAGAGGTGCCACCTCTCATGACAGCTCAGGTCTGGGAGGAGGCAGCTTGGTTTGCCCACCCTGCAGCTGTGTGCCCAGCCAGGCGCCGTGCTGCAGAGCCGCAGTGCCCACCTCGGTGAGGATGGTGGTCTCATAGGAGGGCTGGTACTTCTCCTTCTCGTGCGGGGTGCGCTTCTCCATCTTCTCACGGTCAGTCTTCTGCTTCCGATCGGCTCCTTTGGGCTGGGAAGGAGAAACACTCCTCAGAGGGGCAGTGCAGGATGGGGGTCACGGAGGGGTGGGCAGGCATGCAGGCAGCTCCTCCTGCTCGGCCTCGTGCTGCTCACAAAGGGCCGGGGATGCACGGCACCAACTGCAGCAGCAGTGGCTCCCCAGCACACCTCACTCTCCTGAACAAGGGGCCAAGTGGGTTTGGAGAAAGCCACAGAGCTGAGCTGGCACCAAGGGCTCTGCTGTCCTCCAGCCACACTGAAGCTCCGATAGCATCTATGGTGCCAGCAGTGCAATTCTGTGCCCACAACACCCCACGGAGCACAGCCCTGCTGCACTGAGCTCCAAGCACTTCCCATTTGCTTCCTTTACAACCAAGCAAGGCACAGAGCCACGTTTCACAGCCTTCCTCTCCCACCCTCTCCTTTCTGCTTTCTTTTTTAACCCACAAGGTTACGCCAGCATAACCAGCACAGGGACTGGCAGCATCCCCCCAGCAACCCCACATTGCTTCCCCTGACCCACTGTGGGCAGGGACGTCGTGCTTCAACACCATGGCTGCGCCCCTGGGCACTGCAGCTTCAGTGCTGGGTTTTCCTGGGATAGTCAGAAGAATTCCATCCCCAGGACATATCCACTGGCACAGAGTGACCACGGGGGTGACTGTGAGCCAGCAGTGTGCCCCGGTGGGCAGGATGGCCAATGTTGGCCTACAGGTTGACCAGGAGTTGACCAACTGTTGAACACAAGGCTGACTGTGAGCCAGCAGTGTGCCCTGGTGGCCAAGATAGCTAACAGTGGCTAATAGGTTGACCAACAGGTTGACCAGCCCCCAGAGGTCCCTTCCAGCCCCAGCAGCTCTGTGGTTGCGTTTCTGTCAGTGTGGGAGCTCTCAGAGAGCAGCAGCACAACCCGTGTGCTCCCCAGCGTTCTAAAAGACCCCAGAGCTTGCGAGCTCAGCCACAGCCCTGCAGCTGCGACACTCAGCCAGGCCACAGCAGGACAGGACTGAGCTCTGCTGCACGTCTGACAGGGCAGGGACCGCTTGCTGCGTTACCTTGAACACCTTGATCTGGCAGCTGGCTGAGTGCAGGTGCTCTGTGTACTCCCCGTTCTCGTTCTCCTTGAAGGTGTCGATCTGCACCCGGAACGGCACTCCCTTCTCCCCGCCGTGCTTCCGCATGGTGAACTCAGTGCTGATGCAGTGCACCTGGGGAGGCAAGGAGAGCTGCTGTCAGTGCTGCCACGGGACCACGCCGTGTAACAGCGGCACCCAGGAGCCGTGAGCAGGCAGCAGAGCTGTGGCCCCATCCCTTCCCGTGAGTCCTGCAGCTCCGTGATGCTGCCACCAACCCCTCACACGCTGCTGACCGCTTTGTTCCAGGCAGCGCAAGAGATTTGCAACAGCCTTAAATCACCAGCAGCACAAATAAAATGACCCACAGGCGGTCAGCTGAGCTGCTGGTGGGCCCCTCACTGCAAGAAAGGTATTGAGGCCCTGGAACGTGTTCAAAGGAGGGCAACAATGCTGGTGAGGGGTCTGGAACACAGGCCATATGAGGAGAGGCTGAAGGAGCTGGGAATGTTCAGCCTGGAGAAGAGGAGCTCAGGGGAGACCTCATTGCTCTCTATAACTTCCTGAAGGGAGGTTGTAGTGAGCTGGGGGTCGGCATCTTCTCTCGTGTCATCAGTGATAGGAGCAGAGGGAATGGCTTCAAGCTACGGCAGGGGAGATTCAGGCTGGACATGAGGAAGTATTACTGTTCAGAAAGGGTGGTCAGGCACTGGAATGGATGCCAGGGAGGTGGTGGAGTCACCGACCCTGGGGGTGTTCAAGGAAAGACTGGATGTTGTGTTGAGGGACATGGTTTAGTGGGAGCTGTTGGGAATGGGGGAACGGTTGGACTGGATGATCTTTTAGGTCTTTTCCAACCTTGGTGATTCTATGATTCTATGGTGCATGGCTGCCATCCTCCTGCACCGCCTGCAGCAGGAGGAGAGCTGCAGCTTAGTTCACATCATCTCCCCTCGAGGCACACAATGCCTGCTTGCAGCTCTGAGCCACACAAGTGCCTTCTTGTGCTCTTGGAAGCTCCCAGCTGCTCTCCTGGGGCCCCACAGGAGGAGCTCCCATACCCCACAGTACCTGGATGAACACCGACGTCCTCTTTGAAGGGTCCCACAGAAACTCCACGGTGTTGAGCTGAGTGGGATTGGCTCTCGGGTCAATGATGCCCACGGACATGGGGATATCTGCACAGAGACCGAGCTGCGACGTTTGTCGGGAGAAACAAGAGATTCCCAGGGGACGCAGGCCTGCACAACAGTGACAGAACTGCTCCTCAGAGCCCAGGGATGCTCCAGTCTCCCCGAAGGACCTCACCTATGTCCAGGATCCTGTCCCCAGGCCGGTTCCAGCGCCAGCCCTCCAGCTGCTGGTGCTCCGTGTACTGCAGCCTTCGGTCGTGGAAAACCACCCGGAAAATGCTCTGAGGAAGGGGGACAAAAAGTCAGGAGCCCCCCAGGTAAACCCCCGCCCTGAGTCCAGGGGGTGAGAACAGGAGCAGAGGGACACGGGGGAGGGGTCAGGAAAGCAGCAAAGGGAAGTGCCATAAAGGCACTGTGCTCACCTTCACCAGCTTCCCATTGATCTCGGGCAGCTCCCCGATCTTCCTGTTGTCCAGCATGCGGATCTCATAGGACTGCCCTGCAGGGAAGCAGAGGGGTCACGCAGGGAGGAACATCCCCTGCTGCTCCTCCCCAGCGCTCAGACCCTTCTGCTGTCACAGGATGTGACAGTGCTTCAGTGCCATCCACCACTGCTGTGCAGCACTTGCTGCAAAGCAACAGACGTAGCTGGGATCTGCAACAGCCGGGAGCTACAGGACCCCCACTGCAAAGCTGCAGCTGGGAGCTGCTTTCCCTTACCCACAGGGCACAGGCACGGGCGGTAGGGCAGCATTAGCAGACAGTTCCCACCTTGGTTGAGGTAGGTGAGCGTTTCATCGTGCAGCTTCACAGCAGGCGATGTGGCTGCACACAGCACGTACTGAAAGGGCAGAATTTTGTTCTCGTTCTCTGGAGGCAAGCTGGACTCCTCCTGCTTGAAGATGGGCAGCGCCAGGACGTCGCTGCAAGAGAGGCGGCACACAGGGTCACTTCAGCTCTGCTGCAGATGCACGGAGCTGCTGGGTGCAAGCAGAAGCATTGCTGAACAGACATGCAGTGTATTGGGTTGGAATGGTTGCAGACCCGATGTGCAGCAGCTGCCTCCAGCTGCAACGATGGCCTCAGAGCCCCTCAGAGCCCCGGCATGCTGCGTGAGTTCACTACATCCTCATAGGCTCAGCTGGGTTTCCTTTCTTCAGTTGAATATTAAAAACTTCTCAGAGGGAAAACCAGGCTGCTTTGGGTAGAGCACAGCTCCCACCCCGACAGCACTTGAACCCTTTGGTTTTCAGCAATCACAAACCCACTCTTGATCCAAAGCTGTGTGAGCAATGCTCACAATGGCTGCATGAACCCAGGGATGGGAGGAGCTGCTGGCAGCCCTCCCCATACTGCACAGCCTCCATCCTGCCCCCTGAACCACACAGCCTTCCTCCCATCCCCTTCCACACAGGAGAGGGCAACAGAAATGTCCTCCTCACTCCGATCCCAGCCCTCAGCTTGTCCCGACCAGGAGGGGCTCCAAGCTCTGCACCCTCCATGGGGCTCTCCCAGCACTTCCCAGTCTGTCCTGAACTGGGAAGCACTGGGCCCCGTGCTCTGGATGGAGCCCCCCCAGTGCAGAACAGAGGGGGGAGCACCTCCCTGCCCTGTTGGCAGTGCTCTGTGCAGTGCCCCACAGGGCCATCGGGGGGCGCTGCTGGCTTCTGGTCACCCTGTGGTCAACCTTTGGTCAAGTCTTGGTCAACCTGTTGGCCACCAGTAGCCGCCTTGGCCACCAGGTCACACTGTTGACTCACAGTCATCCTGTGGCCAACGGCTGGCCAACTCTTGGTCTACCTGTTGGCCACCAGCAGCCATCTTGGCCACCAAGGCATACTGGTGGCTCGTTGTCACCCTGTACTCAACTGTTGGTCAACTCTTGGTCAATCTGTTGGCCATTTCAGCCTCTGGGGCACACTGCTGGCTGTGTCTCGCTGTGATCAACCTTCCTCAACCTGTTGGCCACCACTGGCCACCAGGGCATACTGCTGGCTCACCATCACACAGTGCTCAACCACTGGTCAACCTGTTGGCCACCAGTAGCTGTCTTGGCCACCGGGGCATGCTGCTGGCTCATCGTCACCCTGTGCTCAGCTGTTGGTCAACCTGATGCACACTGTCGGCCACCTTGGCCACCAGTGCACACTGCTGGCTCACGGTCACCCTGTTGGCCAACTGGGACACCACTGGCCTTCCTGGCCACAAGAGCACACTGTTGGCTTATGGTCAACCTCTGGTCAATTGCTGGCCAACCAGAACACCGCTCCTGGTCACCAGGGCACTCTGCCAGCCCACGGTCACCCTATGGCCACCAGAACACCCAGGTCCTCCTCCGCACACCTCCATTCCAGTTTCTCTGACCCTGACCTGCACTGACACGTAGAGCTGCTCCTCCTTGGGCGCAGGACACATAATGAACCTCACCAGGTTTGCTCCACTGTCGCTCTGCCCTCCAACAGCTGCCACCTGGACCCCCAGCACACACTGCGCACACCCTCAGCTCAGCACAGAGAGCGGTGCCAGCAGGGCACAATCAAAAGTTAAAGATTTAGAGGGGAAGGATGGTTAAAAAGCAGCAAGGGCTTAAGGAGCAGCAGTTCTTTAAGACAGGGGGATGCCAGGGCACCTCCACAGGAAGCAAAATGGCAGCCATCTCCCAAAGGCGCAGCCATAACACAAGTCATGGAGGTGTTGGATGAATTTAATATTTAATTTTAGTAATATCTCACAATATTTTATCAATTATTATTAAAAAAAGCCTCTTCCTTGTCGCAGGGCACTGGGTGATGCTCAGCACAGGCAGAGCTGGGACAGCCCAAGTGAGATCATAGAATCATGGGACAGTTGGGTTGGAAGGGTCCTGAAAGGTCATAGAACCCCAGGATGGTTGGGTTGGAAGGGTCCTGAAAGGTCACGGAACCATAGAATAGTGGGGTTGGAAGGGTCCTGAAAGGTCATGGAACCATAGAATAGTGGGGTTGGAAGGGTCCTGAAAGGTCACGGAACCATAGAATAGTGGGGTTGGAAGGGTCCTGAAAGGTCACAGAACCATAGGATGGTTGGGTTGGAAGGGCCTCACAGCCCCCTCAGCCCCACCCCCTGCCCTGGGCTGCTCCCACCCTCCCAGCAGCCACCCATGTCCATAAGCACCTCCAGGGATGGGGCACCCACACTTCTCCAGGCAGCAGTGTCAGGACTCACCACCCTCAGAGTACAGAACTCCCTGCCCACACCTCACCCCAACTCTCCCGTGCCATAGGGCCGCCCCCAGCCGCAGCCAACCCCAACCCCTCCTACCTCATGCTGTAGGCTCCTGCTCCCAGCTCCTGCCCGATGCCTGACAGGCTGGCATCGAAGTCCTGCACCAGCCCCGACTCGATCACCTCATCTGCCAGCGGCAGCTTCAGCGCCCAGGCCATGCTCCCCCCGCAGGGCCCGGGGCCAAGTTCCCAGCAGGGGAGGGCCAGGCGGGGTCCCCCGGTGCGTCACCCCCTGCAGGGAGTGCAGCCTGGGGCTCCTCGAGGGTCTCAGCAGCTCCGCTCCCTTCCCTCCTTATGGGGAGTTCCCCTGGAGTGCCTGACGTGGAGGATCCACCCACCCCTCAAAGCCTTCACTCCTCTCCCAAGGGGCCTCTCCAAATGGCCTCAGCCCCCTCGCAGGCCCCACAGCCCCTCTCCCCTAAGGCCTGCACCCTGCAGAGAACCTCCCAGGCCCTATAGGCACTGTTGAGCCTCCAGGGAGCCCCCCTCAAAGACCCTATAGGCACTGCCTGAAGGGCTGTACCCTCTGGGTAACACCCCCCCCCTCCCCCAAAGGGCTGCACTCCTGGGCACCTCCAGGTCCTACAAATACCCCATTGGGAGGCTGCACTCTTCAGGCATCCCAAGGCCCTACAGGCACCCCTAAGGCCCTACAGGTCCTCCCAGATCCTATAGGCCCTACAGGCACTCTAAGGCCCTCCTAAGGGCCTATAAATACCCCCAAACCCACTTGAGGCCTTATAGGCACCCCCGGGTTCTCCTAAGGCCCTACAGACACCTCCAGGCCCTACAGGCACCTCCAGGCCCTATAGGCACCCCTAAAACCCCTCAGACGCCCCCAGGCTCTCCTAAGGCCCTACAGGTCCTCCCAAGCCCTATAGGCACCCTCAGGGCCTCCTAAGGCCCTATAAACACCCCCAGGCCCTTCTGAGACCGTACAGGCATTCCCCAGGCCCTATGGGTGCCCCCAGCCCCGCTGCCCCCGACCCCCTTCTGAGGCTGCACGCTCCCCAGCCCTCTTACGGCTTTACGGGAGCCCCCGAGCCCCGCACCGCCCTGCAAAGGGCTCCGGGCCGCGGCCCCCGCAAAATGGAGGCGGTGGCGCCTGGAGCCCCCGCGCAGCCCCAACGGGAAACGCGCCCTGCCTCTTTCCGCCGCGATCAGCCAATAGAAACCCGGCGCGGTAGAATGACGCAAGTAGGACGCAGCCAATGGTGGATCCCGAGCGCGGCTCTGAGCGTTGGGATTGGTTGTGGGGGGAAGTGGGCGGGGCGTGATGAGCAGCGTAGTGCGCTCGGGTCCCACCTCCCGGAGAGGTTCGCGGCCGTGCGGAGATTGTGGGACCGCGGGTTCGAGGCCCGGGTCGGGATCGTGAGTGCGCTGAGTTGCGCGGTCTCAGCCGGAGTTGGGCTGGCTCGTGGGGCGAGCAGAGCCGTGCCCTCCTCCTCCACGTCGCCAGGATTTGGGAACGTGCACGGTGAAGGAAGAGCAGCCCGCTCACTGGAAAGAACGGGAAAAAGGAAAAGAAAAAAGAAAAATACTGTTTATTTCACACCACTACATCAAGTGCATCATGTCTCCCACGTCCCCGGCGTGGCCGCCACCACCGCGCTCCATCTGTCCGTCTGTCTGTCCATCCCTGTCCATCTTTCCCTGTTCATCCATCCCCATCGCTCCCCAGGCTCGGGGGAGGGGGGGGGGGTCCCAATTCCAAGCCCTCTCCCCTCATTCTCAGCCTTGCCCATCCCCCCTTAGTGCAGCATCCATGTGGGACCGGGGGGGGGCACAGCGCTGGGCGGGGGGCACCCCCAGACCTCAATGCTGTGACACCTTCATTGCGGGGTTCACGTGGCTCTATAGTCCTTCAGAGGGCTGAGCACCTGGGGAAGGGGCGAAACAAAGGGCTGAAACCCAACCGGGGCCGTAACGCTATCCAGAAACACAGAAAAGTCACAGAAAAAGGAGAAAACAGCCAAAAAAAAAAAAAAAAAAAAAAAAAAAAAAGAACATCATTCTGGGATGGGAGAACAGACACAGAATGGGGCCCTTCCTCCCCAGGGGGGGACACGGGGTGCAAGAGGGGTCCGGCACCACGCACAGAACGGGGCGACGAGGCACACGTGTGACACGGGGAGCAAACATGGCTGGGGGGGGGAGGTGGAGAGGGGCACAGAACGGTGGGGAGGGAACCCCACACCCCCACGGAGCCGAGTGAGGGCTGGGGTCGGGGAGTGGGGTCACAAAGTGCTGATTGATGGCAGAGGCTGCGGGTGAGGGGGGGTCGGGATGGGTGGGGGTGGTCAGAGGAGGGACCCCCATCCTTAGGGGATCTGAAAGACGTTGAGCTTGCTCGTGTTCTTCAGCGTCTGGCGGCGGTTGCAGAACCACACGCGGACCACCTCGCGGTCGTAGTTGAGCTCCTTGGCGATCTCGGTGATCTCCTGGCCCGTGGGCAGAGCGTTCTTCTCAAAGTAGGCGTTGAGCGCCTCGATGGCCTGCGGTGTGAAGGACGTGCGGCGCTTGCGTTTCTTGGAAGGCTCCCCGCCGACAAACTCCATCAGGTTCTGCTGCCCCTCCTGGTTGCGCAGCTCCGCCTCGCTCAGCCATTTCTCCAGCACCGGCTTCAGCTTCTGAGCGCTTTTGGGGGTGATGTCGAGCTTCTCGAACCTGCGGGGCCACCACGGAGTCACCGCACTGCTGACAGCGTTGTACCCAAACCCAATCCCAAACACAAACCTTGAGGCACTACTTGAGCTCTGGCTGCTTGAGACCAACCATGGCCTTGGGGAACGGCCTTGGAAGGAACCCATCCTTCCAACCCAACCATCCCACGGTTCTGTGATCTTTCAGGACCCTTTCAACAAAACCATCCTGTGGTTCCGTGACCTTTCAGGACCCTCCCAACCCAACCATCCTGTAGATTTATGATGTTGAAAGACCTTTCCATCCCAACCACCCTGTGGCTCTTTGACTTTTAAGGACCCTCTCAACCCAACCACCCCATGGCTCTACGACCTTTCAGGACCCTCTCAACCCAACCATCCCACAGCTCTTTGACCTTTCAGGACCCTCCCAACCCAACAACCCCACGGCTCTCCAACCTTTTAGGACCCTCCCAATTCAAGCATCCTGTAGATTCATGATGTTGAAAGACCTTTCCATCCCAGCCATCCCACGGCTCTACAACCATTCAGGACCTTACCAAGCCAACCACCCCATGGCTCTACGACCTTTCAGGACCTTCCCAACCCAACCATCCCCCTGTCCTACGCTCCCACACGGGGTGGCTGCAGTGCTGCCGCATCTCCACGCCGCACCTGCAGATGGCAGACTGGCTGTACGCCGGTCCCTCGGTGGCCGTCAGCGCCTGCCCCACCTGCGTCTGCGTCAGCCCCAGGGACAGACGCCGGATCTTGAAGTTCTTGGCGAACTCCCGGATCTCCTCCAGGTTGATGCCGTCCTCCTCGGCGCTGCTGTTGGGTGCCGCGGGTTCTGCAGGCAGACGTACGGTGTGAGCGGTGACGGATCCCACTGCACCTCCCCACCCCAAAGGGGAAACCCCCCCCCCCCCATCCACCCCTCAGCACCACATGGGAGCGGAGTGACTCACTGGACACCAGCTGGCTGACGGTGGGGGTCTCCGAGCAGGTGATGGGGATGGGGGCCGGGGTCGCCTTGGCTGCTGGGGCTGGGCTGGCGATGACCACAGCTGGCTGGGACAGAGCTGGGGCCGGCTGGATGGGCTGCACCTGGGGGTCAGAGCAGTGTCCCCAACCCAGCCCCATAGCATCCCTATGGGGTGATTGTCACCCTGCAGGTACCAAGAACACATGGAGGACAGCAGCGTCCCCAACCCAGCCCCACAGAGTCCTTATGGGGTGATTGTCACCTGCAGCTACCAGGGACAGACAGGGACAGCAGTGCCCCCAGCGCAGCCCCACAGCGTCCCTATGGGGTGACTGTCACCCTACTGGGACAAGGACCACATGGGAGGACAGCAGTGCACCCAACCCAGCCCCACAGTGTCCTTATGTCACCCTGCAGGTGCCAGGGACAGACAGGGACAGCAGTGCCCTCAGTGCAGCCCCCCCTATGGGATGACTCAGTGGGGCCGGGCCGATCCACGCCCCATGGATGCACTCACCCCTCCCCGTGCCCGACGCTCACCTCACTCTTGCTGGGGGTCTCGGGGGGGCCGCTCTTTTTGCCTGCGGCCGCCTGGATGGTTCCGCTGGCCAACGTGGCGATCACTTGGCCCTGGGCATTGAGCAGCAGCTGCGGGGTCACCGCCTGCACCTGCAGGCTGGGGGTGGGAGCCGGGCTGGCTGTCGCGATGCCGGGGGGGTTCACGACCCAAGGGAGGGTCCCGATCACCTGGGGAGCGGGAGGCAGCGTGAGCTGCGGGCGGCCATCCCCCAAACGACCATCCCCGCAGCGCCGACTCCTCCCCTACCCCCGGTTAGCGGTACCTGTCCCTGCGCGTTGGTCAGGAGCTGCCCCGCGATGCTCTGCACGCTGGGGATGGTGTTGGCGATCACGGGGGCGGCCGCCAGAGAACCGAGGAGCTGCGTCTGACCCCCCAGGGAAGCGGCACCGATCTGCGGGGGGAGCGAGAGGAGCCGTCACCCCACCGGCCCACGGCCAATGTGGGTCGTTCCCCCCCCTCCGTGCCCGCCCGGGACAGCAGAGAGGGCTCAGCATCCCATGGAGATGGGGAAACTGAGGCAGGGGAGGGACGCCGGAGGGGCACGGAGCCCCTCGCCCGCGGCACACGGGGTGGCAAACGTGGGGGGGGGGCGAGGGGTTGTGGGGGCTGCCCGGCTCCTTACTATGCCCGGGTTAAAGGCGAATCCGGCTGGCTGCACCGCGATCTGGGGCTGCGTCTCCAGCGGTTTCGCTGCGGGAGCGGCGTTGGGTTGCGGTAGGATGGGGGGGGGCTGGGAGGGGTACGAGCTCTGCGACTGCGGGGGGGGGCCGGGGCTGAGCGGGGGGCAGCGGGGCCGGGGATGGCCGTGTTGAGGGACGGCGGCGGCGGCTGCGAGGAAAGAGACGGGAAGAACGTGAGAGGGGGCAGGAGGGGACGCAAAGCCGCCTGCGGGTTCGGCTCCGTCCGTCCGTCCCCGAGGATGCTGCGGGTCAGCCGGCAGCCCGGCGCCCCCCCACACCTCCTCCCCCGCCCCTCACCAACCCAGGGATGGATCCCTCCGCCCGGCTCTGCACCCCACAGAGCCCACACTGCTGACCCCGGGGGGGGGGGGGGGGGAAGGAGGAGGGGGGGTTCCCAGCCCTGAGCCCGGAGCCCGAACCGGACCGTGACCCCACGGCTGCCCCCGACCCCGAACCCCGCGCCGGTCCTCGTCTCACCCCACCGCCATCCTCCGTCCTGCCCGCCCCTCTCCCGCTCTCCCAGCACCTTTCGGACGCGGGGGGGTCCCGACAAACCCTGCTTCTTCCAACGCCCGCCCATTAACCACCGGTGCAGACCCCTCCGGGAGAGGACGGCCGCGGTTCGGCGCAAGCCGGGGGAGGAGCAGGCGTGCAATTAAGGATGCTGCAAAGCAGAAGAGCACCGGTTACCTTGCAGATTGGCTATAGGCGGTTTGAAAATCCCCCTGTAGGAGAAGCAGCCGTCAGTCCGGGGAAGGGCAGCGACCGTTGCTGTAGGAAATGTCCACACAGCCAGCCCCTGCTGACCTGCCACTTGACCTGCAATACTGATGGGGATAAGAAGAGGTTGAGTAACTGTCCCTGCCGGAACCATTACTCCTGTCACAACTGTTGCTAAGTTTTCCTGAGTCAAGACCTGCAAAAGCAAACAAGATTTAAAAAAGAACAAAAATCAACTCCACTGCAGACAGCATCAGCGAGGCAAGAGCGAGCGCGGCCGGTGCTCCCCACCCATCTCACAGCTGGGATCCCAGCTCCGCCGACCCCCCCCTTCCCACTTTCCCCTCCCCCCGCCCCCAAAAAGGGGGGTGATGCTCCCCACCCCATCATCCCGGCCCACCCCCTCGCGTCGCTCTCTGGCAGCACCTCGGGGGGAGGGCGCCGAGCGGGGGATGCAGCGGTGGTCCGGGGGGCGGCTCCACACCCCGTGCCAACGCTGCGCTGTTGCGCCCCCGACCCCGCGGCCCCGTTGTGCGTGTGTGCGCGTCCCCATATCCAGCAAGCTGCCCCCCCCCGGCCCACCCCCGTAGTTACCTGCGGGGCTGTTTGCACGGCCAGCGGGGCCAGGGGCTGCGGCTGTTGGCTGCTGGAGGGGCTCAGGGTGCCCGCTGTGCCGGCGGGGGCTCCGGTTGGAGGCTTGGCTTTGCCTGGGGAGGGGGAGGAGAGGGGATCAGCACGCAGAGCGGGAGGATGGGGTGGGGGTGTTGTGTTAAAAAGGGTTGGCAGAGATAAGCTCCGGTGTCCCAGTAGTGGAGGGGGTGGGGGTGCCCGGATTGGCACTCAGTCCCCATTGCACTCAATATATGAACTCTGGATTCCACCCTGGTTCCCCCCCTGGAATGCAGAGCAGCTCCGTCTCAGTGACCCACATGGCCCCATGGGAGTTGGGCTGTGCTCAGTGAGAATGACAGGACGAGGGGCGATGGAGACACTGCACTGGGGAGGTCAGGTTGGACATCAGGAATGATTTCTCCTCTGGAAGAGCGGTGATGGGAGGGGTGGGGGGGGGGGGGTCCCCATCTCCAAGAGATGCTGAAGAACAGAGGAGATGCGGCGCATGGAGGTGTGGCGGTGGGCACGGGGGGGGGGTGGGGGGAGGTTTGGGCTCGGTGGGGGGGCTGGAACTCAGAGGTGTTTTCCAATCTCAACGCTTCTGCAGATGGGGACAGTGATTGGAGCAACGGCTTCTTCTGGATTGTGGCCATGGAGTGCAGCGCATGCAGAGCACACATGAGGACCAACAGCCTGAGCAGTGCAGGCAGCCAAACCATGGGCTGACTCAGCGAGGTTTGTGAGCTGAGCTTCAACAAAAATCAGAGTCACAGAGTCACAGCATGGTGGGGTTGGAAGGGAGCTCAAGGATCACGGAGCTCCAACCCCCCTGTGCCATGCAGGGCCACCAACCTCCACGTTTCACAGCAGCCCAGGCTGCCTAGGGCCCCATCCAGCCTGGCCTCCAACACCTCCAGGGATGGACGGGGCACCGCAGCCTCTCTGGGCAGCTGTTCAGCCCCTCACTGCTCTCACAGCACACAACTTCCCTGACATCCAACCTCCATCTGCCCTCCTTCAGCTTCATTTCCCCTCGTCCTGCTGCCATCTCCCTTTCACAGAGCTGCCTCCCCTCCTGGCTGCAGGCTCCCTTCAGGCACTGCAGGCTGCACTGAGCTCACTCCCAGCTTCTCTTTCTCCATGCTGAATGAGCCCAGCTTCCTCAGCCTGGCTTTGTAGTGAAGGTGCTGCAGCCCCTGCTCATCTCCAGCTCCTCTGGACCCTCTCCAACAGCTGCCTGCCTTTCCTGTCCTGGGGGCTCCAGCCCTGGACGCCAGTGCTGCAGATGGGGCCTCACAAGAGCAGAGCAGAGGGGGACGATCGCCTCCCTGTCCCTGCTGCCACCCCTGTGCTGATGGAGCCCAGGGATCCCATTTGCTTTCCGAGCTGCAGTCACACACTGCTGGCTCACGTTCAGCTTCTCATCCCTCGGGACCCCCAGGTCCTTCTGTGTAGGGCTGCTCTCAAGGATCTCCTGCCAGTCTCTATGGATGCCTGCCATTCTCCTCCGGCCCAAGTGCCAAACTCTGCCCTTGGCCGTGCTGAACCTCATCAGCTTCACCCTGCCCACCTTCCCAGCCTCTCGAGGTCCCTCTGAACGCCATCCCTCCTCCCACAACCCAGTCACCAACACCTCACAGCCGGGTCGAGGTAACCCTCCCCACCAACACAACACAGGGGCGCAGAGCCGCGCTGCCTGTGACGCTTTATGCTCTGCAGGAGGATGAGGAGGGCTGACTTCGCTACCCGGTGACCGAGCGAGGCCGTTCGGTTTGCTGCCAAAAGCCAACCTGCCGCCTCTGTGCCGCGCTTGCGTTTCGGTGCTGGGCTGCCCATCCTCGGTGCCCGCATCGCCGCTCCGTGCCGGCGATTCCTGCAGGTCGCTCCCTGGTGGTGGCACCGCCGCTGCTCTGCGCTCCTCCTCGGCATGAGGTGCGGCGTCCACACCGACCTCCAGCACACGGATGGTTTCATGGCCGGACATGGACGATGACCTGAGGACACCAAAGTGACTCAGCTCCGGAAGGGGGGGGATTCCATAATCACAGAATCACAGAACGGTTGGGTTGGAAGGGAACTCAAGGATCGCGAAGTTCCAACCCCCTGCCACACGCAGGGCCACCAACCTTCACATTTAATCCCAGCCCAGGCTGCCCAGGGCTCCATCCAACCTGGCCTTGAACACCTCGAGGGACGGGGCAAATCCTTCCCCCACATCCCCAAGGGGAGCTCGAAGCCCCCGAGCACAGCGGGGCCCATTTTCTCTGCTCTCCTTAATGAGCAGCCGAAGGGCTCTGCTGTCATTAACCACAGCACTGGGGGGGGGTGATGTCTTCAGAAGATCCCCCCCACAGAGGCAGCAAACACTGCGATGGCACCAAACAGCACCAGGCAAATGCTGAGCACCAACCTCAGGGTCGGAGTGACCCCATGGGACACACAGAGCCGACCCAGGGGCACTTCCATCGCATCTCCCACGGAACTTTGCTTCTCTGGATGATGGAGCGACCAACCGTGGGGCTGCCCACCTCCCCCATCCCCCTCCCCTCCCCCCCGGGGACCCATACCTGCTCATTGACCGTCAGTGGGGCATCCTGGCTCCGCACGGCCGCAGCGTCCATTGCGCGCTCCCCAGGAGGTGGCGGAGGGTGGGGGGTCCGGCTCACACCTTCCTCATGCTGCAAGGAAGGGACACAGCCCACATCATCCCCCGCCCACCTGGAGCATCGCTCCTTGGGTTGAATTTCCCCTGGTACTGGAGGTGCAAGGAAGCGTTCCGAGCAGGAAAGGCTCACACACCTGTTGGTGGGGGGCTCACGCATCATTTGGGGGTCTCACGCACCCACTGGGGGCCTCACACACTCACTGGGGGGCTCACACACTCATTGTGGGTACTACTTTTCTGTTGGGGTCTCACACACACGCTGGAGTCTCACACTCACTGGGGTCTCACACACTCATTGGGGATCCTATATTCCTGTTGGGAGTCTCACACACCCATTGGGGGTCTCACATTTCTACTTGGTGTCTCACACTCTTGTTGTGGGGGCTCAAACACCCACCAGGGGGCTCACACTCCTGCTGGGGGTCTCACACACTCACTGGGGGTCTCACATACTTACTGGGGTCCACACTTTCCTGTTGGGGTCTCCTACAGCCACTGGAGGGTCTCACACACCTACGGGGGTCTCACACACCCATTGGAGGTCTCAAACACTCACTAGGGGTCTCACACACCTGTTGGGGTCTCACACTCCTTCTGGTGGTCTTGAACATCAGTTGGGGGTCATCACACCCACGGGGATCTCACACACCCATTGGGGGTCTCATACAACCGGTTGGGGTCTCCACACCCATGGGGGCTCACATTTCTGCTGGGGGTCTTACACACCCATTGGGGTCTCACACATCCATTGGGGGGTCTCACACACCCATTGGGGTCTCACAACACCCATTTGGGGTCTCACACTGCTGTTAGGGGGCTGCGCTCCCCCTCCTCCCTCATGCATTCATCCTTTGCTCCCCCCACTGCCTCCCATTAGCAAAGTGCCTCCATAAGAGGTGGACGAGCATCTGATGAGGGACGTGTTTCACCCCGCAGATGGGTGACATCCACCACTGTCACCACGTCCTGGTGGCCATCACTGCCACCACCTGCCCTGAGGTGGGACAGAAAGAGAACTGCAGTGAAAATCTTTTTGAACCTCAGAAGAGAGGTTGAAAAGGGCGAAGAACGCGGCCTGGAGAGGGCGTGGGTCACCAACCAGGGGGGTCCTCAATAAATGGGACTTTTCCTGGGCACTCTGCTCCTACACCAAACCCAGGGGCTGCACCGGATGGGAACGCTGTAATGGGAACGTCCTGATGGGAATATCCTGATGGGAACATCTGGAGGAGAACACCTGGATGGGAAGACTGTGATGAGAAGATCCATATGGGAACATCCATATGGGAACATCCATATGGGAACACCTGGATGGGAAGACTGTGATGAGAAGATCCATTTGGGAACATCCATATGGGAACATCATATGGGAACACCATGATGGCAAAACTGTGATGGAACATCCACATGGATGAGAAGAACCATAGGACATCATCTATATGGGAACACTTGGATGGGAAGACTGTGATGTGAAGATCCAGATGGGAACATCCAGATGGGAACACCGTGATGGGAACATCCAGATGGGAACACCCAAATGGAAATACCTCAATGGGAACATCTGGATGGGAACACCCAGATGGGAACATCCTGATTTGAACTCCTGGATGAGAAGATTGTGATGAGAAGATCATATGGGAACATGCACATGGGAACATCCATATGGGAACACCAAATGGAAATACCTCAATGGGAACACCTGGGAATGGGAAACATCCATATGGGAACACCATGATGGCAACACCCACATGGAACAGCTGGATGGGAAAATCCTGTTGTGAAGACCTGGATGGGAAGACCTGGATGAGAACAACCGTAAGACATCATCCATGTGGGAGGACCTGGATGGGAACATTCAGATGGGAACATCCTGATAGGATCATCCAGATGGGAACACCATATGGCAAAACTGTGATGGGAACATCCACATGGATGAGAAGAACCATAGGACATCATCCATATGGGAACACCTGGGTGGGAAGATCACGATGAGAAGATGCAGATGGGAACACCCAGGAGGGAACAGCTGGATGGGAATATCCAGATGGGAATATCCTGATAGGATCATCCATATAGGAACATCCGCATGGGAACAGCAAATGGAAAACACCCTGATGGGAAAGCCTGGATGGGAACGTCCTGATGGGAACATCGTGATGGGAAGATCGATATGGGAACATCCAAAAGGGAACACGTGGATGGGAAAATCCATATGGGAGAAGTCTTGGATGAAGCACCTGGATGGGACATCCATATGGGAACCCACGTATAGGAATGCCTGGATGAGAAGATCCATACTGGAACACCCAAATGGGAACATCCTGGTGTATGGGAACGGCCTGATGAGAACACCGTGATGGGAAGATGCAGATGGGGACACCTGGATGGGAAGATCCACATGGGGACAGCCCTAATGAAGAACACGGGGATGGAAAATCTGGATGGGAACATTGGGATGGGACCCTCCATCAAGAAGGGCCTGGCCAATGGTGAGCAGAGCAGAGCAAGGAGACTGAACTGACTGCATGGGGCAGGGGTGCAGGGAAATGTGGGTGGGAAAGTGGAAGAGAGGAACCTGCAGCAGTGGGTTGTGTTGAGAAGGGTCCTTAAAGATCATAGAACCATGGACTGGTTGGGTTGGAAGGGTCCCTGAAAGATGATAAAGCCATTGATGGTTGGATTGGAAGGGACCTCAATGGTCATAGAACCATAGAATGGCTGAGCTGAAAGGGTTCTGAAAGATCGTAGAACCATAGGATGGTTGGGTTGGAAGGGTCCTGCAAAGATCATAGGACTGTTGCAGAGGTCGGGATGAAAGGGTCCTGGAAGATCACAGAACCACAGAATGACTGAATTGAAAGGGCCCTTAAAGATCACAGAACCACAGGATGGTTGGGTTGGAAGGGTCCTTGAAGCTCACCCGATTTGACCCCCCCCAATCCCACCCCATGGATGCTGCAGGGCGCTCTGGGGGGCCCCCACTTCTCACTCACGGTTTGCTCTGAGCACCGCAGACCGCTGTTGGGTTGGGGATGTCCAGTCCTTCGGTGGCACTTGGGGTCACACCGTCAGCTGTGGGGAAAGAGAAAGCAGAGCTGAGGCCATGGGCTGAGAACCATCCCCATCCCATTCCCATCCCCATCCTCACCCCCACTCCATCCCATCCCATCCCATCCCATCCCATCCCATCCCATCCCACCCCATCCCTCATCCTCATCCTCACCCATATCCTCAACCCCACTCCACTCCACTCCATCCCATCCCATACCACCCCATTCCAACCCAATCCCCATCCCATCCCACCCCATCCTACCCCATCCCACTCCATCCCATCCCATCCCATCCCATCCCACTCCATCCCATCCTATCCCATCCCATCCCATCCCATCCCATCCCATCCATCCCATCCCATCCCATCCCATCCCACTCCATCCATCCCACCCATCCCATCCCATCCCATCCCATCCCACCCCATGGATCTCAGCAGCAGCTCTGAGCTGTTTGGTGGCACAATTCGGATCTGGGAGCTCCCCTGGATGCAGGGCTGCTTTTGGGCTTCTTCACACTTTTTTTTTTTTTTTTTTTTTTTTTGCAATTAATGGGACAATTAATTGGTGCAAGATGGCGGCACACAGCGCGTGGTGAGAAGAGCCATTCGGCACCAGATGGCGGCCAGAACCAAAAATGCACTAAATAATAATATTAAAAAAGAGGGGGGGAGGGGGGGGGGGAAGGGGAAGGAGAAGACCACCAGAGCTGCTCCAAGTGATTACAGCCCCGTGTTAATTACAGCACTGATGAGTCACATGCGGATCCCACGTGGGCGGAACTCTCTGGCAGTGAGGGATCCGATGGGGTTAATTGGGGCCCGGGTCGTTTGGGACAATGGGGAACGAGGGGCTGAGGGGCGCCGAGGAACGGCCATCGTTATCCCAGATTCATTCCTTTGCAATTCCCATCCTGGGGACACACACCGCCACGTCGCCCTGCTCACAGAGCCTCCATGTTGGAAGGGATCCGTTTGGATCAATGGGGTCAAATATGGGAAGCACCCACTGGGATCAACGAGTAGATGAAGTATGAGAAGGGACCGGCTGGGTTCAGCGAGGGGCACCCGAACGGATGAAGGGATCCATTGGGATCAATGAGGTCATCGAACATGGGAGTGGAGTCATCGGGATCAGCAAGGTCATTGAGTATGGGAAGGGGATCCATAGGGATCAACGAGGTCATTGAGTATGGGAAGGGATCCATAGGGATCAACGAGGTCATTGAGTATGGGAAGGGATCTGTAGGGACCAACGAGGTCATTGAGTATGGGAAGGGATCCATAGGGACCAACGAGGTCACTGAATGCAGGAAGGGACCCACTGGGATCACGGAGGTTATTGAACATGGGAAGGGTCCCACTGGGATCAAGGAGGTGATCAAATATAAGAGGGGGACCCATTGGGATCAAATAAGGGAAGCACCCATTGGGATCAATAAGGTCACTGAATATGGGAAGGGTCCCACGGGGATCAATGAGTTCATTGGAATACAGGAAGGGACCCATTGGGGCCAGTGAGGTGATCAAATATGGGAAGGGACCCATTGGGGTCAGTGAGATGATCAAATATGGGAAGGACCCACTGGGGTCACCAAACCCAATCCAACGTGTGGAGGGAAGGTGGGGAAAATGCGACCTGAATTCCCCTACCAACCCCAAATCCGCCTGCTGCCCCCCCTCAGACAGGGTGGGGGGTTATGGGGTCGAGTGAGATGCGCGTGGAGACAGAATGGGGGGGAGGAAGGGGGTGGCAGTAGGGCTCAATGTAGGAGCACTGAGGGGACTGGGGAGCACAGGCTGGGCGCTATGGGGTGACCACCTCGGGTTCCTCCAAAGCCCCAATGCTTTCACCACACACACGCGGTGCTCCCAGTGCTCCCAGCACAGCCCCCAGTGGGGGAAACTGAGCACGGGGCAGAGCCCCTCCCCGCCATGCACTCTATGGGCCCCTTCCAACTCGGCTGCCCTACGATCTGGTGATCTCCACCGCCCCACATTGGGGGGAAGGGGGGGGGCAGAAGCCCCTCAGTGCTCCCCACTGCTCCTCCCTGGGCCCCCTGAGTTCTCCCCTGCAGGTTCTCCCCTTTGGAGCTCTACAAAGCTGTTTCATGGCAGTGGGGGGGGGTTGAGGGGGGGGGGTGGGGGGTTGGGCTGCCACGTGGGGCTTTAACTCTGCTATCCCCAAATCCTCTTTGCGCCACCAAACGCAGCCGCTCTGCTCTGTTGTGCCCGGTTTTTACCATTTTCAGCCCCCCAGAACCCCACATCCCTTAAAGGGGGGGCAGAACCCGCCCCTGACCCCAAACCAGACCCTCGGGGGACGCAGCTCCCCTCCTCCTGCATCGCACCCCCTCCACCCCCCCAGGAGCTGCACCCCCAGCAATGCCCTTGCATAGGAAAAGGGTCCCCCATCCCCAAGGCAACAAAAGAGGGGAGCCGGCACCCCCAAATCCCCCCCTCCCCTTTCCCTGTGGGGGGGGGGGGGCACAGTCATCCCCCCCCCCAAAGCACTCCAGTGTCCCCCACCACAGGACCCCCCCTCATCTCCTATCCGCACTGTGAATCCTGCATGCTCCCCCCATCCCGGGCTGCTTGCCCCCCCCCCCCCCCCCAAATCTAATCGACCCCCTGAACCTCAGTGCCCCCCCCTTGCTCTCCCCATAACCCCCCCCCCCACCCTGCAAATCACAAAGCTCCCAGCTCGTGTCCCCCATAAACCCCCCCATCCCGTGTCCCCCTAAATCCCAGTGTCCCCAGCTCACGACCTCCATCTCAATGCCCCCAACTCACCCCATTACCCCCTGCTCTGTGCCCCCCCCACAAAACCCCAAAGCCCCTACATCGTGACCCCCCTAAAGCCCCTCATCCTACATCCCACTAAACCCACTGCCCCCAAGTGCTCACCCCATAACCCCCCACTCTGTGCCCCCAATCCCCCAGCGCCCCTACTTTATGTCCTGCCTGCCCCCCCCATTCTGTGTCCCCCTAAATCTGTGTTCCCAAATCGTGCCCCCCCCACATCTCCATGTCCATCTCACTGACCCCATAACCCCCCCACCCTCTGCCCCCACAAAACCCCAGTGCCCCATAGTTATGCCCCCCATAGCCCCCCAACCTCTGTCCCCTAAACCTCAATGCCCCCACTCTGTGCCCCCCCACATCTCAATGCCCTCAACTCACCCCATAACCCCCCCGAACCCAACAAACCCCAATGCCCCGAAGTTATGCCCCCCATAAGCCCCCCCCGTCCCCTAAACCTCACTGCCCCCAGGCTGCGCCCCCCACATCTCAACGCCCACAACTTCACCCCATAACCCCCCAACTCCGCAACCCCTAAACCCTCAATGCCCCCACAACGCCCCCCCCACCCCGTGCCCCCCAAACATCCCTAAATCGTGCCTTCCCAAAGCCCCCCCCCACGCAATCCAGCGCCCCCAACTCACCT